>NW_027663151.1:15000-25757 GCF_963989245.1 Nansenia antarctica | reverse complement strand
CCAATATCCGATAGTTCATCCCAAGCCCGGGGCCCTCCATCTTGTAAGGAGACATATTTCACCACCATCTTGATGTCGGCTGCCAAAAACCTGTCCCAGGGTGTGTGTGTGTGTGGGGGTTGTGTCCACACAGATAAAAGGGCTTACACAATGTACCAGTGCACACGGCTGTGTGTGTGTGTGTGTGGGTGTGTGTATGTGCTTGACTGTGTGTGTGTGTGTGTGTCTTATGTCTACACAGATAAAAGGGCTTACAAAATGTACCAGTGCACCCGGGTGTGTGTGTGCACGACTGTGTGTGTGTGTGTGTGTGTGTGTGTGTGTGTGTGTGTTATGTCCACACAGACAAAAGAGCTTATGTGTGTGTGTGTGTGTGTGTGTGTGTGTGTGTGTGTGTGATACCATTCCTCATTCCATGCATTACAATGAGCCCTGTCCTCCGATTTCTACCTCCACCAGCCTCCCCCCAGGTCTCGATCTATAGATACGGCACACAGCCCTGATTGTCCCCGCCGGGGACCACTGGGTAATGTAGTTCCCTGGGTCTTTACTGTACCCATGACACTAATTGGCTAGGGAGAGGCCACGCCTGATTGGTCAGGTAGAACACAGCTTATGATTGTTGTTTCTGATGATGCTGTTGTTGCTGCCCCTGAGGGACCTGAGCTTAGTGCAGTGCACACACCAAGTACACACACACACACCAAGTACACACACACACACCAAGTACACACCAAGTACACACACACACACACACACACACACACCAAGTACACACACACACACACACACACACACACACACACAGAGAGACACACAATGACACACACACACACACACACACAATGACACATACACACACATGTACACGTACACACCCACACACACACACACACACACACCAAGTACACACACCCACACACACACACACACACAGACAGACACAGACTGACCAACGTTAACGACCACAAACTTGCTGATCTCCCATCCTCCATCTCATTTGGGATGATTCAGTGTGCTGTAGCGTCTTATCCTCTCTTATAAAACGGATGGGTGAAATCAAGCAATCTGATTGGTTCATAGCCGTGGTATATTGAGCGTATACCACAGCTACGATTAGTAGAGCCTCATCACAGTTCGAAATGAATACGCCTGTTTCACGGTCAACATTCCAAATATAACAGACTTTTAATTCAATCGCAAGGACATTTTATCAACTTAAAAATAAATAAAAATAAAAATCCTACCCAAAGTAACCATGTAGATTCCCAATAATATTATGTGGTCTGTTTATCAAAATAAAGCCTGTTTGAAAATGTGTCGAGACGTTTTCGGAGTGCCCTGCCTGCGTCCACTACAGCCGCGCGTTGACAGTTTTTTTAGTGGGTGTACAATCAACGGAGACATCCAAATTAATGTAAATAAATAGATGCAAATAATGAAATTGTGTAAATAAATGCTAAATTCCTATGAAATCTGCAATGCTAGTAGCCTAGGTTAATGAAAAAGAATGTTAGTGTTGTTGCTTAGCGACCAACTGCAATAAGAGGAACTATTTTATTTGAGGGGAACTATTTAAGATGATTAATTACGAATAAAAACTATTTGAATTTGAGTGTGCTTTTCTAATTCATATTGACAGTGTTGGTAACCGTTTTATAAAAGCAATAGCTCACTTCAGGCCAGTGGTATATGCTTATTATATCACAGCTAAGGGGGTTGCCGTCCCTCCGCTTCACGTCGGGCCGAACAACGCCCCTTAGCTGTGATATAATAAGCATATACCACGGCCTGTCGTGAGCTATTGCTTAAATGAACTTCTACTGAAGTGAACTACTAAGACAGAGGGAGCGGGGGTGGGGGGGGGTGGGGGGGGGGGCGGCCTTGAGGAGGGGGGGTGGGGGGGGGCAGCCTTCAGAGTGATGGACAAGCAGCAGGAAGAAAGGAGAAAAGGGTGTTTCACTACCAATCTCAACTTCCCGGGAGAAAACCTCCACAGGCACGGAACCAATTAGCCCTGGTGATTCAACTGAGGGGAAAAAGAAACACTCACACATACACAGACGCACACACGCGCACACGCGCAGACACACACACACACACACACACACCCACACGGCCAATTTCCTATGTCTCTGTGCACTGACAGGCTTGTTCACACTGGACTTCCATCAGACTATTTCAATTTCCTCTCAGATCAACCTTCCTCCAGTGGCTGTCTGCCCGCCTTCCTGTCTGCCTGTCTGTCTGTCTGCCTCTTCACCTGTCTGTCTGCCTGTCTATCTGCCTCTTCACCTGCCTGTCTGTCTGCCTGCCTGCCTGTCTATCTGCTTGTCTGCCTGTCTGTCTGCCTGTCTGCCTGCCTGTCTGCCTGTCTGTCTGTCTGCCTGCCTGTCTGCCTGTCTGTCTGTCTGCCTGCCTGCCTGTCTATCTGCTTGTCTGCCTGTCTGTCTGCCTGTCTGCCTGCCTGTCTGTCTGTCTGTCTGCCTGCCTGTCTGCCTGTCTGTCTGTCTGCCTGTCTGTCTGTCTGTCTGCCTGTCTGCCTGCCTGTCTGTCTGTCTGTCTGTCTGTCTGCCTGCCTGTCTGCCTGTCTGTCTGTCTGCCTGTCTGTCTGCCTGTCTGTCTGTCTGTCTGCCTGTCTGTCTGCCTGTCTGTCTGTCTGTCTGTCTGCCTGCCTGTCTATCTGCTTGTCTGCCTGTCTGTCTGCCTGCCAGGGGGGGACAGGGGGAGACCAGGGGGGGCCCAGCATGCAGCTGTCTCTGGAGAAATCACAGAAGCTTTAGTCAGATCACACAGGACATGAGAGAGGGTCATCCTCCACTGCCTTGTGTGGAAAGGGGAAGGGAGGGGAGGAGGGGTGGGGGGGGGATGAGCTGGGGGAGTGGGATGTGGGGGGGGGGGTCAGCTGGTATCATGTGACCCTGAACCCCCTTCCCTCCATTAGCTGAAGAGTCAGGTCAACGGATGAATGAACAGGGTGATGCTAAATGGTTATTAGGGTATGGGGGAGGGCGGAACAGGGGGCCCTATGTCTGGAAGGGCCGCGGGGAGCCGCCAAGCCACAGCTCACGCACCTGTCCAATAACCCTACCCCCCCGCCCCCCCCAGCCCTCTGGGAACCACAATGTCATGCATTAAATATGGAACGCTTCAATCAATAGAGACGGATGGGGGGCTTTCATGCATATTTGTGTCTTTTTTGCAACCTCATCGCAACCTTGCCTGTTCGGCTGTCTAGGCCTGTGTGTGTGTGTGTGTGTGTGTGTGTGTGTGTGTGTGTGTGTGTGTGTGTGTGTGCGCGGGTGGGTGTCGAAGGCGTCCGCGTGACAAATAATGAAAATATAGACAAATGAGTATTTAGTGGATAGGTTAAACTGTGGTCTCCCTCGCTGCACGGCCCTCTGGGATAGGTCTATTCCGGGCTTCCGGGCCCTTCTGGGCCGCTGAGCTCTCTAGACCCCCCCCCCCCCTCCCCCTCTCCCTGGCCGCGGTCGGTCATTTCACGCTAGGCTAAGCGCTCTCCTTGAGACCATAAAGAACCTCGTAAAACAATTAGTCTCTTTTCTTCCGGCCGGGCAACGCTCCAGTCAGATCGCAGTTAGGTCAGAGGACAAGTCCCTGGACCCCCCCAGACCCCTGGACCCCCCCTCAGCCTTGTGGACCAGGGGGTGATGGAGGAGGACAACACACACACGCATGTGCGCTCACGCACACACACAGGAATACACGCATCATACAAAAGCAGACACACACAGAAGCATACACACACACAAGCATACACACACACACACAAGCATACACACAAGAGTACACACACACAAACAGACACGCCTATACACACACAGAAGCATAAACACAAGCATATACACTCACCGAAGCATACACGCACGCACGCACGCACTTAGCATATACAGAAGCATACACACAAGCATAAACACACATACACACACACATGCATCCAAAAGTATACACGCATGCATACACACACGCGCACGCACGCACACACACACACACCCCCCCTCTCTCTCTGCATTTGTGTGTTGGAGGCTAGCCCAGAGCGGTCCTCCTGCGTGGTGTATCTGCATTGTGCAGAGTCAGCGCTGCCTGCGTGGAGAGATACATTACAACCAGGAGAGATACATTACAACCAGGAGAGATACATTACAACCAGGAGAGATACATTACAACCAGGAGAGATACATTACAACCAGGAGAGATACATTACAACCAGCAGGTTTGTACAGGTTGGAGGGCTGCCATCAACTTGGAGCACCAGCGTTTGGTTTTGTTCATTGTGCTCCATACCTCAATACATCACACACACACACACACACACACACACTCACACACACACACGCCTATCGGAAAGCGATAGACTTGCGCAGACCGTGTAGTCAGTCAACCCTGCTTTAATTGTGCTGCAGGTGTACAGAACCATACATCAGACGGAGCCCGGAATCACCAGACAAGTGAGGCTCGTTGGAATGAATGGGAATGAGGAATGGTTATCTAACAGTGTGTGTGTGTGGGTGTGTGTGTGTGTGTGTGTGTGTGTGTGTGTGTGTGTGTGTGTGTGGGTGGGTGGGTGTTGTAGGTGCTGTGTGTGTGTGGTGTGTGGTGTAAGATTTACAACGATGATCATCATGAATACGTTGGGTGATGATAAGTGGATGTGGGAAGTTTTGTGTTGATCGAACTTTGTCTTTGTTCCAGCAGCGGTAAACAGAGCGGAGGCCTAGTCGATGCGTCGCTGCGTTGCTGCTTTTACAGACGCGGCATTTTTCCTCCTACAGCCTCATCTCTCATCCCCGCTCTGCCCCCACGGCACCGGACACCCTCCGCTGGATAGGTCAATTCACCTCAGCCTCCTCTCCCCCAAACTCTCCTCTCCTCCAAACTCTCCCCTAGCCCCAAACTCTCCTCTCCTCCAACCCAACTTCTCCTCTCCACCAAACCCAACTTCTCCTCTCCCCCACCCCTGCCCCAACCTCTCCTCTCCTCTCCTCTCCTCTCCTCTCCTCTCCTCTCCTCTCCTCTCCTCTCCTCTCCTCTCCTCTCCTCTCCTCTCCCCCAGCCTCTAGCCCCAAACTCTCCTCTCCCCCAACCTCTCTTCTTCCCCACCCCAACCTCTCCCCCAGCCTCTTCTCTAACCTCTCCCCCAGCCCCAACCCCAACCTCTCCTCTCCCCCACCCTAACCCCAAACTTTTCCCCAGCCTCAGCCCCAACCCCAGCCACAACCTCTCCCCCCAGCCCCAACCTCATCCACAACCTCGGCCCCTAACTCTGGTCCCCCAACTCCACAAACCTCCAGTCCCACATAACCATCTCTCTCTCCCCCCCTCTCCCTCCCTCCCTCCCTCTCCCTCTCCCTCTCTCCCTCCCTCCTCCTCCGCCCCCTCTTGCAAAAGGCTGCATGCGGCCCCGCAGTGGATCAATACGTAATGGTGGGCAGCAGTTTTCTGGAGAGAGAAGAAGGCGGCGACTGACTGCATTAAGTATTGATGGGGCTCCTAGCGTCCCCCCGATCGATACTCCAGCCCCTCTTCACGCAATTACACGTCAGCTAGCAGTCGCATGATACATCACATGGACGCGGCGTGATTACATGTCGCCAGTGGCGGCGGTGACGATGGTGGAGGCCCGGCGTGTTCCGAGACAGGAAGAGACACAAAAGGGGACGGGATACAAAAGGGAGAAACACCCCACAGGACTCTTGATTGCTCGATTCCCTTTTTTCTCTCCCTTTCTTGTTCCTCCTCCCCTGTGCCTGCCATTGAGGAGCGGGTCGGTTTAATTCCTGAGTGGATTGCGGGGGGACGGGTGTAATTTTCTCCTCCCTTTGTGTGGGGAGGACGCCTGTGTGCGCCGGGGTCGATAGAACATATGGCGAAGTGGCATTCTGCGGTCAATACTGCGGAGAATACTCCCGGGCGTACATCCCACCCCTCCCCTCCCTCCTTCCATCTCCTCCACCCGGTCCCTCATTCCATTTCTCCACACCCCTCTCCTACCAACCTTCCACCACCCCCCCCCCCTACCATCCTTCCACCACCGCCCCTACCCTCCCTCCCTCCCTCTACACCCCCCCCTTCCCTCCTTTCATCTCCTCCCCGTCCCTCATCCCATTTCTCAACACCCCTCTCCTACCATCCTCCCACCACCCCCCCCCCCCCCCTCCTACCACCACCTCCCTCCCTCCCTCCCACCCACTAAACCCCTCCTTTCCCCCCTTCCATCTCCTCCACCCGGTCCCTCATCCCATTTCTTCACAGCCCTCTCCTACCATCCTTCCACCACCCCCCCCACCCTCCTACCCTCCCTCCCTCCCAGCAAACCCTCTCTCCAGCTCTCCCTATCCGTCTCCGGACCCTCCAACCACCATCCGCCCCCAGATTGTGTGTTCTATCTGAGTGTGTTCTATCTGAGTGTGTTCTATCTGAGTGTGTTCTAGACGAGGGATTCACCAGAGAGAGAGAGAGAGAGAAAGAAAGAATGAAAAGATGAAGTCTTGATGGCGTGCTGAGCCTGCTGTTTCAACGGGGAAGGTTTTGAAAACAAACCTGCGTGTGAGGAGAGAGAAGAATGGACAACGTGTCACGTGACTTCCATCTTAATCTCACGCTCACTCTGGGGAGATTTGTGGATAAAAAGAAGAAGAGAGAGAGATTTGTACAGAGCGAAGATTTGACTGAACAAATGGACCGGGAGCTCCCTGCTGATATGTGTGCCGTCCGGACGCCCAGGGGAGAGCGTTCACTCACAGCTGCACTCTGGGAAATTAAAAAAAGGAGAACGCGATTGGTCGGAATGGCATTACATCTTTTTCTCTCTTTCTCTCTCTCTGTCTGTCTGTCTGTCTCACTGTGTATCAATCTCTCTCTCTTTGTCTCTGTCTCTCTCTCTGTCTCCCTCTCTTTCTCTTTCTCTCTTTCTCTCTCTCTCTCTCTGTGGGGAGCTTATCAGACTCAACGCAAACACGGTGTTCTAGGATCAGCTAAGCCTGGTCCACGTCTGTCTATGTTCCAAGGTTGTGAACTGATCTGGGATCAGTGGTTGGGTTTGTGTTTTGCGCTGTGGAAAAAGGGACTCAACCAAGCCATTGTGTCAGGAAAGTGCTTTTCGGACACAAAAGGGCAGCGATAACTATAACTGAGTCACTTCAAACAAGTACACAGAGAAAGACAAACAGACAGACAGATAGATAGAGGGACAAACCGACAAGTCAGGTTTGGGGGGGCGGGGGGGGGGGGGTCACGTTGCTTCCGTCGAAGGGCCTTTTCATCTTTTGTATCCGTTTGTAATAGCAGCTGGCCCTGTGTGTGTGTGTGTCTCTGTGTGTACGTCTCTGCGTGTGTGCGCGTACTCTGTGTGTATATTCAATTTGTCACTTCTGAGAGGAAGTGGCTGATTTGCGTCGACTGGAACCTGAAGGGGAAATAACGGTGTGTCCCTCCTGAGACCACGGCCGAGAGGGAGAGATGGGATACACACACACACACACACACGCACACCGCTGCACCAGGAGACACAGCTAAATGAATGGCTTCACACATCACACAGACACATATCACACAAGCACACACACACACACACATTGCTCACACCTCTTCCTGCTGGAGTGAAAATTAATTTTTCAGTGTGAGAGGAGACTCGGTCACCACCATCAGAGAGAGGGAGAGAGAGAGAGGGAGAGGGAGAGAGAGAGGGGGAGAGAGAGAGAGAAGGAGGGAGAGAGAGAGAAGGAGGGAGAGAGGGAGAGGGAGAGAGAGGGAAAGGGAGAGAGAGAGAGAGAAAGAGAGAGGGAGAAGGAGGGAGAGAGAGAGAGAGGGAGAGGGAGAGAGTCAGGGAGAGAGAGGGGAGAGAGAGAGAGAGAGCGAGAGAGAGAAACAGAAACAGCAGGGTGAGTCAGCTGCTTAGTGAAGGGAAATGGGCAACAATCAGGTGAGATCCAGTTTACACACTGCAGCAGCAGCATCCGCCAGGCATGGATATGGAAGACACCACCATGTTCATCCTTCTCTCCCTCACTCAGGTTTGTTCTCTCTCTCTCTCTGTCTCTCTCTCTCTCTCTGTCTCCAACTCCTCCATCTCTCTCTCTCTGTCTTCGTCTTCAGTCTGTCTCTCTCTCTGTCTCTCTCTCTCTCTGTCTCTCTCTCTCTCCAACTCCTCCGTCTCGGTCTCTGTGTCTGTCTCTCTCCCTCTCTCTCTGTCTGTCTGTCTCTGTCTGTCTCTCTCTCTCCCTCTCTTTCTCTCTCAGTCTCTCTCTCTCTCTCTCTCTCTCTGGCATCTGAAACAGAAAGAAGATACTCTTTTCTTCGTGTCTGTATCCGTTTCGAGGACTTCCTCTCTCTATCCAGATGATACTGGTGATCAGACAACCGCAGGTGCCATTCACATGCTTCAGATGATCAGTCAGTCGAGATGCACCAGTCGTTCAGAAGCGATATTAGCAAACACGCCTGACACTATTCCTCCTGAGAAAATGTCTGTTGTTTGAAACATGCTTTTTTCAAGTATTGATTGACACACAAAATCAAAGCTCAATTGTTTATTTCTCAATAATGTATTCTTGTATGTATTATTGTTAGTTATTTTCAAAGGTGTGTGCTTTGAGATGAACACTGCTGCCTGCCTGCCTGCCTGTCTGTCTGTCTGTCTGTCAACGAGTATGATTTGAGCCCAGCAAGCTCTCTCTTTCTCTCTTTCTCTGAAGGCAACCCACAGAGCCAGCCATGCCAGACACAGGCAGGAACACCACCTACACAACAACAACAACAGCAACAACAACAAAATCAACAACAGCAGCAGCAACAACAACAACAACAGCAGCACACTGCTTCGTGACAGAGATGCACGTATCTCATCATGTTCTAATCATATTTCGGGGGGGGGGGTCAATCTGTTCTCCTGCTGCAGCGTGGACGCCACACGCTCTCACATACCCCCCGGGTACTCTATCGCTCTATCCATCCCTCCACATCCCTCTCTTTCTCTCCTCCGCTTTCCCCATGTTCTCTGTCTCCGCCCCCCATCCCTCCTGTCGGTTTCTCTAACCCACCCCCTCTCTCTCCCTCCCTCCGCCCTTCTCTCCCCTCCCCCCCACCCTCTCCCCCCCCACCCCTCCCTCCCCTCCCTCCCTCGCTGGTCAAGGGGAAGTGATGGCACATCATTTGCATTCATTAACATTGCATTAGCAGACAGAGTGATCTTTAGAAACAGTGCTGCTGGAGAGTGTCATCTTTAATTCATCACTAATCCCCCCCAACCCCCACCTCTTCTCCTCCCTCATCTCCTTCCCTCCCTCCCTCCTATTCTCCATCTCCTCTGGCTCTCGACGCCCCCCTCTCTCCCCATCCTCCCCCTCCCCCCTCCACCGCATCCACTCCTCTCCTCTTCCCCAATCATCTTCACTCCTTCCTCTACTCAATCCTCCCCCCATCTCTGCGTCTTTCTTGACTTCCTCCTCTCAATCCATCCTCTCCTCCACCCGCCCCCCCTCTATCCTCCCCTTCCTTCCCTCCTTCCTATCCATCTCCTCTCAGTTTCCTCCTACCCTGCACGCAGGAAAGGCTTGAATGGAGAAGACACACAAAGACACACACGTACACACACACACACATACACCGACACACACATACACACACACACACACACACACACATACACCGACACACACACGTACACGGACACACACGGTAAGCCCAAGCTTGGGAGTCGAGACACAGTTGAGTGTGTGCAGGTCACAGACAGGGCTCTCTGGCGTGACCTTGTGTGCTGCTGCAGTTATTAGAAAAGAAATAGAGCTTCCAATTAAATTAATTCACTCCCTCCGACACACACACACACACACACACACACACACATAGGTGCACACGCACACACATGCGCACGCACGCACGCACACACACACACATACCCACACACACACACGTAGGCGCACACCCACACCTAGGCGCGCACGCGCACGCGCACACACACAGACACACACACACACTTCCCGATATCATAGACAGGCTGGAAGCCGTCAGTGCCCTCTCCTCTCAGCCTTGCCGTAATTAGCAACATTCATTCTCCAGTCATACCGACTATTACAACGAACATAGACCATTACGTCCACACACACACACACGCACACACACACACACACGCACACACACACCCCTCGAGGTCCAAGGCAGGAGAGAGTCATGGTGTCGAGTGGGTAAAAACATGATGCATCTTCCAGGAAGTCATCGAGCTGAGATGTAATTAGAGGGTCATTGATTGTGTCGTTAGGAGAAGATGCCGCATGGATTAGACGCCTGAGTCTGAGGAGAGGGAGCAGGCGCTGACCACCTACCCCCCCCCTGGAACCACCGGCTCACACAAGCGGGGAGAAATACTTTACTGTACCGACAGCCCCCCAGGCCCTGAGCATAGATGACTTGCTCCTGGCTGTGACAGGTGGATAGATGATTCACTAACGTAGACCAATGTATTTGGTGTAAGTCGTTTTGGATAAAGGCGTCTGCTAAAATGCCAGAAATGTAAAAGAAAATGTAAATGTTGAGACTTTATTTTTAGAGACAGTGTTTAGTTCGATTCACTTGAGGAATAAGAGTCAACTTAACAACAGTTGTGAGTAAAAAAATGTTTATATCTTGGCACTCGATCAAATTTCAGGACCCTCCTTTCATGACCTTTCCTAGATTATGTGGGTTCTACCACCCAGTATCCTTACATTTTCAAAATCACATCAGGATAAGCAAGTTATAAA
>NW_027663151.1:7500-10000 GCF_963989245.1 Nansenia antarctica | reverse complement strand
TGGGGACAAGCAGCTTATGGGTCCAGACTGTTACCAAACTGAATCACAAATCAGACTCCAACTGTCAGAGAGAGAGAAGGAGAGAGAGAGAGAGAGAGAAGGAGAGAGAGAGAAATGGAGAGAGAGAGAGGGAGAGGAGATAGCGAGAGAGAGAGAGGAGAGAGGGAGAGAGAGAGAAGGAGAGATAGAGAGTGAGAAGGAGAGAGAGAGAGAGAGAAGGAGAGAGAAGGAGAGAGGAGAGATAGAGAGAGAGAAGGAGAGAGAGAGAGGAGAGATAGGGAGAGAGAGAGAAGGAGAGAGAAGGAGAGATAGAGAGAGAGAGAAGGAGAGATAGAGAGAGAGAGAAGGAGAGAAGGAGATAGAGAGAAGGAGAGAGAGAGAGAGGAGAGATAGAGAGTGAGAAGGAGAGAGAGAGAGAGAGAAGGAGAGAGAAGGAGAGATAGAGAGAGAGAGATAGAGAGAGAGAAGGAGAGAGAAGGAGAGAGAGAGAAACATGCACACGCACACCAACAGAACACAGCTGCTCCTCCTGACGCCTTCCTTGGCAGAGCGTCGAGTCTGACTCAAAACATTGGGTGGCATTTAGAGAGAGAGAGAGATAGAGAGAGAGAGAGACAGAAAGAGAGAGAGAAGGAGAGAGAGAGGGAGGGAAAGAGAGAGAGAGAGAGCGAGAGCGAGATAGAGAGAGATAGAGAGATAGAGACAGAGAGATAGAGAGATAGAGAGAGAGATAGAGAGATAGAGAGAGCGAGATAGAGAGGGAGATAGAGAGAGAGAGATAGAGAGGAGAGAGAGAGATAGAGAGATAGAGAGAGTGAGATAGAGAGAGTGAGATAGAGAGAGAGAGAGATAGAGAGAGAGAAGGAGAGAGAGAGATAGAGAGGAGAGAGAGAGATAGAGAGAGATAGAGAGAGAGCAGGAGAGAGAGAGAGAGAGAGAGAAAGAGAGGGAAAGGAAAAGAGAGAGAGAATTAGATGAGGGGATGGGGGAGACACTCACTGCCAATAAAAGGAAACAGAAACTAATTCAGAGAAGATATGGACGGTCAGAGGAGGAGACAGAAGCCTTCCTCACCCCCGTCCCCCCGTCCCCCCTCCCTCCTGCCCCCGCACCCACCGCCACTCTCCCCCTGGAATAAACAACAAACGGGAACGTTGGAAAAAGGGAAAAAGAAAAGCAATAAAAAGCGATTGCGTCTGGGGCCCGTACAGTGGAGACGGAGGATAGATCCTATCTCATTAAAGCCCTGTTGTTAACCATGTTTGGTCGCGCCGCGAAATTGTCTGAGTCTTTCGCCGCGGTGTGTTTTTAGCATTTCCCTATTGGCTGGCGGAGAGGGCCTTGAGGTGGGGAGGGAGGGAGGGGGGGGTGGAGGGGGGTTGGCGGGGGTGGAGTGGAGAACTCCACCACCCCCCTCTCTCTCTCTCCACCTCCATTTCATCTCGAGCCGTTAAAAAAAAAGGAACAGACTTTTTTTTGTCACCTTGAACTTCGCCGGAGCCGGATTTCAATAAAAGTCTGAAATGATGTCCGTGTCTGCCGAGGCCCCAGGGGGGAGGGGGAGGGGGGGAGGCCAAATGGACTCAGACGGTTTAACAGTCATACGGAGGTGTGACTGAGTCAATCGCTAGAATCGCTTATTCCACACACCCCGGAGTGATGCTCTCTGGGAAAAAGGGAAGAAAAAAAAACTGTGTGGCGTCTGGCACTGAAGAATAGGGCCTGAGAGAGAGAGTGTGTGTGTGTGTGGGTGTGTGTGTGTGTGTGTGTGTGCATATGTGCCTGCATAGGTCTACGTCTGTGCGTATATACGTGCGTGCGTGTGTGTGAGGTGTGTGTATGCAGAGGTGTGTGTGCAAAGGTGTGTGTGTAAAGGTGTGTGTAGGTGCAGCCTAATTCAATTTAGCGCCTGCTCTCTCCATCCACCAGAGAAGTGAAATGGTGGTAATTGCCGCCTGTGTTCTGTACTCCCAGGGACAGGTCTGATGCCTGGCGCCTCTTCACCAGAGGGACCGTGTGTCTGAGGCGGTGTGAATGAGAGGGGAGACCACACAGGTACCTGCCGAACCCCCCACCCCCCTCTCCCCCCTCCTCCCTCCTCCTCACCCCCAACCATGAGTGAGTGTCAGAGAGTCTGTCTGGGAGCTTGTTAATGGACCGGTCTTCAGTCTTCCTTCACCCAACACACGTGGCACACTCGACACACACACACACATAGGCACACACGTGCACATACACCCTCCACACACACACACACACACACACACACACATAGGCACACACGTGCACATACACCCTCCACACACTCACATACATAGGCACACACGTGCACATACAGCCTCCACACACACACGTGTACACCTGCACATGCCTGTGCACACAGCCACACCCTCCACACACGCGTGCACACACACACCATCCACACACACACACATTCCCCTGACACACACTCTAGTGACGACCAGCATCCCAAGAGACCTCTCTCTCCCTCTCTCTCTCT
>NW_027663152.1:0-1000 GCF_963989245.1 Nansenia antarctica | reverse complement strand
TTCTTAAATACATTTGCATCTAGTGTAGGTCCATCCTCTATACTATATATACTATATATACTCTATGTCTATTCATTCAGCGCTGCCCATCGCCACTGATTTAGCGCACGCAAACCCCCCCACCCTCCCCGGGTCAAAAAAAAAATCCCCCCCTCACCCCCCGTCGACAAAAATGACAGCCCCCAATGTTTCATGACCCTAACAACGCCTCTGGTTGTGACAGCTATTAGCTGTCCTGTTGCCTGTGCGTTCCTGTCTAAGACTCGACGAGACAGACATAATTCACCTAACTGGGTCTCCCTGTGAAGAGGCCAGGGCGGGCTACCAATCCTCCGGAGGCTCGTCTACGGGCCAGAGGCAGCCAATCAGCACGGCTCCGGCAGGATCAGCAGAGGGAATATGCTTGTGCTTCTCTTCCACTCCTCCTCTCTCCTCCTCCTCTCCTCCTCTCCTCCTCCTCTCTCCCCCACACTCTTATTTCAACGCCACACAGGACTCACTAACTAATGTGTTCTGCTGAAGTTTAGTTTTGAACTTTGAAGCGTGATTAAAGGAGTCATGGAGGATTTCGAATGGCTTTCTGTTTTTTTTGCAGGGCTATGTTTGCAGTAGAGGCTGGTGGAGGCAGAGATCAGAGGTTGCCATGCACGGAATGGAATGAGGAATGGGTCAAACATGTGATCAAACACTCCATTCCCATGCATTACGACGAGGCCAGCCTCCGAGGTCCTACCTCCGCCAGCCTCCCCTGCAGCAGACGTAATCGAATGAGGACTCAGCTGTAGATCTACAAGCAGAGTATTATTGAAGATGAAAGCTACGACACAGCCGCAAAACAACTCGAGGGTCCTGTAAGTCTATAAATGTAGAATATCACACACTCTCCTTTATGTCGAGAGATGCAATTGAGTTTGAACCAATCAACCAACAGCTGGGAAGCTTAAACATCCTCTAATTCAGTTTATTGGATGTTGTGCAGAGTGATGAAGGGCTGAATTAA
>NW_027663153.1:0-17229 GCF_963989245.1 Nansenia antarctica | reverse complement strand
TCTCTCTCCCTCTCTCTCTCTCTCTCTCTCTCGCTCTCTTCTCAGCTGTGTCTCAGTGTTGTGCCTAGAGGATGTCGAACATGTGTTCGGGGTGGGGGTGGGGGGCCGTTGCATCCATAGGTGGTGTGGAGGACAGTAGTTGCTGTTTTTGACCAATCAAAAAGAGAGAGAGAGAGAAAGAGAGACTACGATAAGAGTTCAGAGTTCCCTCCATGAATATATAAAACACAGCTGATACTTTTCATGAGAGCAGGTCTTTGACATAATTTTACATTCTCAATCAAAAGGCAAGTGATGTTTATTGAGGGGACAGATATTAACGGACAGGTCTTGGACTGTAGGGAGTGCTGTGGTCTGAGGAGAGGAGGGTAACGCTGCTGTCACGGCGTACTTCATAGGATCAGCTCAGATCTCTCTCAGATATGAAATATAGCTGAATCACAGCTAAAGTAGGGCTGAAAACCTACGGTCTAGTGATCAGCTTAAACAAAGCCCTTACTGGCTCATTCATGGCCTGCTATTGAATGTGTTATTCAACGTTCCCGTTTGAGAAATTATGATTCAGAAGGATGATTCAGTGATGACGTACATATGATCAACATATGTGACAGGGAACTGGGACAGGAGAGGAGAAAACACCTCTGCATACTCTCTCACACACACACACACACACACACTCACACACACACACTCCCCCCCCACACACACATACGCACACGCGCGCACACACACTCACTCCCCCACACACACTCTGACACACACACACACACACACACACACACACACACACACACACACACACACAGGAAGTAAAGACCACTGGGAGTATTTATAGAACGACTGACTGATGTAAAGGAATAAGCTCCTCTATTTTCCACATCAGGTCACATGATGTTCCCATAGATGATAGGCTGTCAGACTGACTCACGTCAGAACCATGTCTTATGTTGCTTCTATAAGCGCCTTTACACTGACAACAATATTGTACGGTAAGAATGTGAATAAACTGGTTGTAACTGAGAAAGACATGTGTTGATATATTTAGAAAGAAGATCGGATTAGCTGTGTTTATTCCGGGGAGAAGAAAATGTCAACGATTTGCATGAAATAATTTAGTTCATGTCATATTATCATAATGGCTGTTTACACAGAGAATTCCTTGTCAACGCTATCTATGGAGACCAGGGGAGGCTGGTGGAGGTAGAAATTGGAGGACGGGATCATCGTAACGCATGGACTGCAATGAGGAATAGTATCCAACAGACACACGTTTGATACCATTCTTCATTCCGTTCCGCGCATTACAATGAGATCGTCCTCCAATTTCTACCTCCACTAGCCTCCCCTAGTGTGTGAGTCTGAGGAGGTATTACAGTGAAGACCTTGTGAGAGTTCCTTACTAGGGAGGATCTCGAATCGAGACAGTTAGTAACGATCATTAGTGCTATCAGATCTGACTCACTCAGCTAAATTAGAATAATGAGTTGGAGGGAGAGAGGGAGGGATATATATAGGGAGAGAGAGGGGGGGGAGAGAGAGAGAGAGGGAGAGGGAGAGGGAGAGAGAGAGTGAGAGAGAGATAAAGAGAGAAAGAGAGAGAGAGGGAGAGAGAGAGAGAGAGAGAGAGAGAGAGAGAGAGAGAGAGAGAGAGAGAGAGAGAGTAGAAGGAGAAAGAGGGACTGAAGGGACCAAAAGCCCAATTAGCATTGCCTTTGTCTTGTTCCTTCACCTGGGAAAGACACGAGTCTATGGACTTGGCTTGTTAGTCATTCCACCTACTATAACTCTGACTGACATCTTTGTAGTTCTCCTAGTAATTTCACCTAACTCTGATTGACATGCTACGATAATTCACTGGATGTCATTCATCACCTACAGCTCCTACATCTCAGAGATGACACATGAGATCTCTCTCTCTCTCTTTCTCTCTGTCATACATGAGTTAGCTTGTTAGCTGTAGTAGTGTGTTAGCTGTGTTAGTAGTGTGTTAGCTGTGTTAGTAGTGTGTTAGCTGTATTAGTAGTTTGTTAACTCTATTAGTAGTTTGTTAGCTGTGTGAGTAACTTGTTAGCTGTGTGTGACATGTGAGGGCTACTGCAGGTAGGGAGGGAGGGAGGCAGGCAGGCAGGTAGGTAGATGATAAGATGATATAAGACAGCAAAATAGAGAATTGGGTTTAATATGCAAACATTTTGAGAGCTCAGGGGGGAAAAAACTGTGTGTATGCGTATGCAAGCGTGCGTGCGTGTATGTATGTGTGTGTGCATTTGTGTGTGTATGACAGTGTTTGGACCAGGACACCCCTGGGCTTATGCTCTGACCTAGATTGGGCCCTGATGCTCCCTGGCTTGGCAGGCTGTGTGTGTTTGTGTGTGTGTGTGTGTGTGTGTGTGTGTGTGTGTGTGTGTGTGTGTGTGTGTGTGTGTGTGTGTGTGTGTGTGTGTGTGTGTGTGTGTGTGTGTGTGTGTGGGAGAGCACAGTATGTACTGATGAAATGTAGCTGCATGGCTGCGTTAACTGTATGACTAAGAGACTCAGCTGGACAAAGACATGAATGCACACACAGTATGAACACACACACACACACACACACACACAGCATGCACAGATTCATATAATCCTAACACAAACTAGTGCACAGAAATAATTCATACACACAAAACACTAAATGAGACTTATGTGAATGAGATGATACTGAATACAAATATATAGATGTAGGCCTATGTGTGCATTTTCATGAATAACTATTCTCTCGGTTTAGCATCACACACTGAGTGGAATGCCCTGGAGATTACCGTGGCATGGGCTCCACGGCGACGATACGGGAATTCGGAGCCGATCTGATCTCAAGCCACACAAGCGTTTTCACACCGTCGCGCAAAGAATCTCCGAGCACATGTCGTGTATTACAGGATCATTCAAGTACACTGGGCATGCGGATGCTGTAGTGACGTGCGGTGAGGTCAATGGTTGGGGAGGCACTGGCTAATATCCGGGCCAGATTTGCACACATACCAACAGCAATTTAGCCATAGCTTTTAAATTTCCTTTACGTTAATCACCAAGACCACTTAGATCAACTTCATAGTTGAAGCAATTTTCAGAAGCTGATCTTTAGTGCAACGATCCAAAAATCCTCTATTCCTGCCATAATGCCTTGACTATCGGTAAAACTCAGGAATATACTGTATATATTGTGAACCCACGGCGAAAACTGAGTCCGTTCTATGGAGCACAAAAACACAACAGAACCAATTTAATCATACGTTTTGCAGCGTCAGCTCTTGAAATCGATCAAGACGTGTAGCCGGGAGGTGCAAACGATATCAAAGCACACCGTGGAGCCATAGCCTCACACTCATGTACTGTATAGAGACAGAGGGATACATTTACCATGCACCTTATGAGCTACGAAACATACCCCTGCCTAATATGGTCAAAAGGAACTGTCCATCACTATGACCCTTGGGTCACAGCTATGGCACACGAAGAGAACGAGAATAGATAGATTAATAAAAAGTCAGTAACAGTCAGTGAAAATAACAATAAACAATAGTTAAAGATGATTAAAAGCAAGTTTAAAAAGATGAGTTTTGAGGGGTCATTTGAAGGAGAGTATGCTGTCTTTGATGTGGTTTGGGAGAGTGGTGTACAGAGTGGATAATACAATACAACACACGTTCCTTCTGATGTGCTTCCACTGAGGGACCTCTGACCAATCCATCACCTTCCATCCATCGCCTTATATGGTTAAAAGCTGGACCACTATGACCCCAGGGTTGTTTGAGACCATTGTTCCTCCGATTTCTACCTCCACCAGCCTCCCCTGACCTACTACTATACTCTTCTCTCACTAATGCACAGCTCCATACATGCCGTCCTCCCTTCTGTATGTGGTTAATATAGTGTCCTTATGTAACCGCTGATGAGCGTCATCGTGCCTCAGTCCCATTGGTTTGTCCTCAGGCTGACTCCTCCCCCCACGTCATCAACGGGTTAACGCTGTGAGTCAGAGAGGAGGGAAGAGGTTGTCTGAATACACGCTACATGCCACACAGACATTAGTGTGTTACAGTGAAGATTACGGAATACACACGGTGAAATGAAACATGTTAGCGTGTTTGTGAACGTATCTAAAAGATCTAAATGAACAGCATGCCATAAGTAATAGCATATTATTAGTACAGTCATATCATCAGAATGTTTTAATTTGTGTTTGACGGTGGCGATTGAAAAAGGTCAAGGGTTGGTGTTAGAACACCTCAATTTGTCCAGTTCTTATTGAAATGTTTTCTAAAATGCAAAGATGTCATCAACAAATCACTCAATGAATTGAATAGATGGACTCAATTCAACTTATTGAGTGATTTGTTGATGACATTTAGCATTTTAGCAAAATGGAAAAAAAAACTGGAATTTAGATGTTCTAAAACATTTGACTAGTAGTGTACATTACTTTTGTATAGTCACGCTCAATGAACCGTCTCATTGGCATCGTACATATTGTGTATTGTTGATATTAGAATGTGCAGTTTCACACTTGGGAAAGGATTCTAAATGTTCCCTTCAATGTTGTCGATCCAAGGCAAACACATGCTGGAGATATCTGCCCTCTCTGGTGGTAGAAACAGACAATGACAACCAGATGGTGACGGCTAGAGTGCTCTCATAGAAGTGGGGGGTATAAAGATCTCTCCTCTCCTTGTTGTTATTACCACATGTATGTATCATGTGTTTTAGATCAGTGCAGATGAAGGAGATGAGGAGAGGAGATGAGGAGAGGAAGGACAGGAGCAGATGAGGAGAGGAGATGAGGAGAGGAGACGAGGAGATGAGGAGAGGAGATGAGGAGGGGAAGGAGAGAAGAAGAGGAGAGGAAGGAAAGGAGCAGATGAGGAGAGGAAGGAGAGGAGATGAGGAGAGGAAGCCACTAGTGAGACTCACTCACCCTAGCGTATGTTAGGTAGTTCATGACTATTGCACCAGGCCACCATGTGGCACTGTGGTGGAAGATGCTTGTTACATCTGAAGGTTGTGGCAGAAAGTTGTATTTCATATTTAATACAAAATAGTCATTCAATAGTGAAATTGTGTATAAATATAATAAACTTGACTCACAATCCTTGTAGTGCTGTTTTGGAGTAATTTCTTTTATGTGTGTGTTCTCGCCCTGCGCTCCATGTCCTACTTCTCTGCTGTAGCAGGGCAGTGAAGCAGTCTGCCCAATCGTTGCTAGGAATACATTGGGCAGAAATGTTTATGTCCAGTAATGAATTCTACCTAGCAACATGTAGCGAAAAAATATTAAATGCTAATGACGTTAACATGGCCTGACATGACAGGAAATAACCACAAAGCACTGTACTACTACTGTACCTCTGTCGTTAATGCTAACTAGCGAACAATACATTGTGTTACTTGTTGACTGCGGTTTAGTACATTGAGCTTGGAAGAGAAGTTGGAGATAACTTTTCGACATTGAAGAGGATTACCGTAAGACAATCGTAAGAAACACAATGCGACAAGAGCGACTGAACACTATTGCCATGCTTTCCATTGAAAATCTGTTGATCCAGGGACAAGATGTAATTACAACAGTGCGTAGACTTTTGATGTTACTTGTCGCTCTCAGAACCAATTTTTTGTAATAGTGACGTGATACATAACTGCTCCTCCAGAAATGCCATGCTAAAATCACCACTGTCCCTAGTGTATGTTAGGTTGTCTATGGAAAATAACACAGGACACTTCTATAAACACTGGGCTTAATTTACTCCAAACAGGAAATGACCAGAGCATCGCCCAAGGACACTAGTATGGACATCCTCTCGTCTGGGAGGCTGGTGGAGGTAGAAATGGGAGGACAGGCTCATTGTAATGGATGGACTGGAATGAGGGATGGTATCAAACGCGTGAGGCCGTCCTCCGATTTCTACCTCCACCAGCCTCCCCTGCTTCTCCCCACCATTTGTCTGTCAACATTGTGATGAATCATTTTTAAAACCACAAGTCACAATGGTCATTGTAGGTATATATATTTTATTACAATTAAACAATTACATAACACTTTTAAGGCTAAATGTTCACTAGTTGTCTCTAACAGACAGGTAGAGGTCAGGTAGAGGTCAGAGGTCACATTGCATATTCACATGGAATCATCAGAAATACAATCACAAATCAGAATCATCAGTTAAAGACTTGTACCTTTTGTGTATGTGTGTGTGTATCTTCACATGTGAACCCTCCTCTGTTCCCTCCAGAACTCAGCTATGCCCAGCTCCAGCGCCCTCTCTGCCAGGCCCCTGCACTCCCGGGGGGTGAACCCCACCAGCGCGGTCCCCTTGGTGGCCACGCCCTGCCGCCCCGCCAGCTCAGACACTCGGGCTGTGATCAGGGAGGCGGGGGGGTGGCAGTACCGCTGCCCTCCTACGGTGAAGCTAGGCCATGCCTCCTCGCCCGCCCTAGGGGGGCTCCCCCGGACGCTCTCCACGTTGCAGGCAATCTCCACGGAGCCCTCGTGTGGCAGGGCCAGGACCTGCACCCCGGGAACGCCCCCGGGGGTGGACTCGCGGATCGCAGTGGCGATGCTGCGTCCCAGCGCCAGGTCCCGGGTGTCGATGGTGACGTTGCAGTTCATGACGTAGGGGCTGGCGCCGACCCCTGGGTGAGAGGTCAGGAGGAGGGGTCAGGGGTCACGAGGTAAGAGAGTCATCTCAGAAACTCTGAACTTCAGAGTTTAGGGTTAGTTATTAGCATTGAGCTTCCTATTGGTTATGGTAAACTCTATGGTATCATCCTTATCAGTTTCCAGTTCGGCGGGGCTTGTTACGGGCAGGGAGGGAGGTGAGAAGTGGTGGCCTAGTGGATAGTGAGTTGGACTGGTGATGAGCAGAAGGTCATGAGTTCAAATCCCCACCTGGGAACACCACCACTAGTGTGCCCTTGAGGCTAACCTGTAACAGAGGCTAACCTGTGACAGAGGCTAACCTGTAACAGAGGCTAACCTGTGACAGAGGCTAACCTGTGAGAGAAGCTAACTAGACAGAGGCTAACCTGTGAGAGAAGCTAACTAGACAGAGGCTAACCTGTGACAGAGGCTAACCTGTGAGGCCGTATCGTCGCTGAGGCCGGGGTCCAACGTCAGGCTGGATGGAGGCCATGTCTGGATTCTTGCTGAACCAGCCCGCCTCCCTGCGTCTCTGGGCCAGGCCCCGCTGTCCGGCCTGGTCCGCCCAGCCGAACAGGAACACACTGGTGCCCACGACCCGCTCTGTCAGAGCCGCGGCCAGCGCTGGACCCGGGAGAGAGAGAGGGAGGGGGGGAGAGAGAGGGAGAGAGAGAGAGAGGGGGGGGGGAAAGAGAGGGAGGGATAGAGAGGGAGGGAGAGAGAGGGAGAGAGAGGGAAAGAAGGAGAGAGAGAGAGAGAGGGAGGGAGGGAGAGACAGAGAGGGGGTGAGTTAGTAGCACACACACACACACACACACACGCACATGAATGAATGAATGAATGAATGAATGAATGGACTTTATTGTCATTGCTACAGTACAGGTACCAAACAACGACATTTAGGAGGGGTGGCTCCCCTGGTGTTAGGAAAGGGAAAAAAAAAAAAACTTTTAGAAAAAGAATAAAATCACACGAAGGTAAGGAGCTGGTTTACATAAATAAAGGCTATGTACACAATCCACTGTACTATACTGCACAGATAGTCAACTAGGGTTGTCATATTGCACAAAAGTATTTTTTCACGTTATTTAAAGTGTCACAGTTTGCAGGCTTGAAATGTTTGTGCCTCAGCACTAGCTGCCATACAATCCGTCCAGACTGTCCTGGGCCCAGAACTTAGGCCTTTGCTGTGTTCAGGGCCTTGACGGCCCTGTGGTAGAAGCAGTTCTTCAGTCTGTTTGTCTTAGCGGCCGGGGTCCTGTACCTCCTTTTCGAGGGCAGCCTGATAAAGTGTACGTGCCCAGGGTGGGTCGGGTCCCTGGAGATCTTGGAGGCCTTCCTGAGACAGCGTGTGTTGTACAGCTCTTCCAGAGAGGGGAGGGGGGCGCCGGTGATCTTCTGTGCTGTTCTCACGACTCTCTGTAGCGCATTTCTCTCCGCTGTTGTGCAGCTGTAGAACCAGTTGCAGATGCCGTAGGTGAGGATGCTCTCCACTGCGCCGCGGTAGAAGGCCACCAGTATCTCCTGCTTGTTGTGTTCTTTCCTGAGGCATCTCAGGGTGTATAGCCGCTGTTGTGCCCTCTTGATGGTGCCTTTTGTGTTGTCCTTCCAGGTCAGGTCATCCCGCATGTGATGTCCCAGGAATCGGAGGGTTGAGACTCTCTCCACGCTCTCTCCGTCGATGAGCAGGGGCTGGATCTCGGACTTTTTCCTCCTGAAGTCTACGATGAATTCCTGGGTCTTTGACTTGTTCAGCAGCAGGTTGTTAACCTTGCACAGCTTGCTCAGTTGCTCTACCTCATCCCTGTACGCCGCCTCGTCCCCCCCCGAGATACATCCCACCACGGTGGTGTCGTCTGCAAACTTTACGATGTAGTTGCTGGGGTGGACGGGGGTGAAGTCTTGGGTGTAGAGGTTGTAGAGGATGGGGCTTAGCACGCAGCCCTGGGGGGACCCAGTGCTGAGGCTGAGGGCTGTGGAGGTGTGGGGGCCCACCCGCACCCTCTGGGGGCGGTCGGTCAGGAAGTCCTTGATCCACGCACATATAGAGTGTGATAGACCCAGGTCTAGTAGTTTGGTCACTAGCCTGTCTGGAAGGATGGTGTTGAAGGCGGAGCTGAAGTCCACGAAGAGCAGTCTCGCGTAGCTGTTTCCCCTCTCCAGGTGGGATAGAGTGGCGTGGAGAGTCGTCCCGATGGCGTCCTCTGTGGACCTGTGGGCTCTGTAGGCGAACTGGTATGGATCCAGGTTGGACGGGAGGCGTGTGAGTATGTGGGCCCGGACTAGTTTCTCGAAGCACTTCATGATGATTGGTGTGAGTGCCACCGGGCGGTAGTCGTTTAGGCAGCTCACCGTGCTTTTCTTCGGGACTGGGATGATAGTTGAGGTTTTCAGGCAGGGTGGGACGGTGGCCTGGGACAGGGACTGGTTAAAGATGTTGGTGAAAACCCCGGCCAGCTGGTCGGCGCAGTCTCTCAGCACCCGTCCCAGGACGCCATCCGGCCCCGAGGCTTTCCTGGGGTTCACCGCCTTCAGTACGCGTCTCACTTCATGCTCTGTGAGGGTGAGGCTGCTGAGAGCTGGAGAGAGTGGTGTTTGTGTTGCGGTTACCTCCGTTCGCCCCTCGTCGAACCGGGCGTAGAAGGTGTTCAGCTTTCCTGCCAGCAGGGGGTCGTCCTCTGCGGCTGTGAGCCTGTTGGCTCTGAAGTTTGTCATCTGCTGAACCCCCTGCCACATCCGCCTGGAGTCTTTGCTCAGGAGGCATTCCTCAATCTTCTCTCTGTGCTCTGCCTTGGCCGTTTTGATGCCGCGCTTTAGGTTGGCCCTGGTGGAGCTGTACAGCGGTGTGCTCTTCCCTGCGAAGAAGGTGTTGTCCCTCTCGTTGATCAGTTTTTGGACCTTCCCAGTCATCCATGGCTTCGTGTTGGGGTAGACCCGGACCCGTTTGTCCACGGTGACTGAGTTGGTGCAGTTCACTATGTGGTTCAGAACCGACGACGTGTACTGTTCCAGGTCCTCATGCTCATATTCCTGCCATAGGGTGTCATTTAGGCAGATCTGCAGTGGAGCGGACCCTTCTGGCCAGGTTCTGACAGTCTTAGTGGTGATGGGAGCACTTTTCCCCATTGTAGTGTATGCAGGAATCAGGAGGATTGACACATGGTCAGACATGCCTAGATGAGCTAGCGGACTAGCCTTGTAAGCACGTTTGATGTTGGTGTATACCTTATCCAGTGTTTTTTCTCCTCTCGTTGCACATTTCACATGCTGATAGAACTTGGGTAGTACTGCCTTCAGGTCGACATGATTGAAGTCCCCCGCTATGATGTGAATAGCCTGTGGATCAGTGCTTTGTTGGCTACTGATGACTTCATATAGTCGCGCCAATGCTACTCTGCTGTCTGCGCTAGGCGCTATATACACACATGTTATTAGCACCGCGTTAAACTCCCTTGGGAGGTATGTGGGTCGGCATTTAACAGTCAAGTATTCCAGGTCTGGGGAGCAGTGGCTACTTACAGTTTTCGTGTTTAAGCACCAGCTATCCTTCGTCGATATTATGATCCCACCTCCGCGGGACTTACCGCTAAGCTCCGTTCGGTCAGCGCGGTGTAGCGTGCGCCCCTCCAAGCTAACAGTTGCGTCCACAATGTTGTCATTTAGCCAGGTTTCGGTCAGAATAATCACACAGCTATCCCCTACGATGTTGTTTTTAGCAACCTGTAGATGGACACAAACACACACACACACACCGTCCGTACCTCTGGCCTCGGTGGCACAGTCCTCCATGCCCACGTCCTCCCCCAGCGGGTAGAGGGGCACCAGGTCCACCGCCCCCATACATGGATGGACTCCCATGTGGGCGCTCATGTCTATCAGCTCACACGCCCGCTCACACGCAGACAGCACCGCCTCTCCTGGAACACACGCACATGCACACACACACACACACACACACACACACACACACACACACACCAGGGTTTCCGTTAACCGGTAATTACCGGTCTTTGTCCGGTAAAATTTGTTGAAGTCCGACAAATTGAAAACTCGTCGGACTTAATGTCCGGTGAAAATAATTCCCTCTAAGCACAATTTGAATACAATTCGCTAAAGTTCACATTCTGATTCCTTCTATTTTAAAAAAGACGAATATATAGGCTATGTATTTCTTTTATTATGATATGATTTGACACCGGCATGATGATGACTCCTAATGTGTAGGCTGCTATGCGAAACAGCGGTTGTTTCCGGTGTGCGCTATAACTCGTGCACAATCGAGTCGAGGCAGAGAGGAGGATAGCGATGTTTCTCTCTGTGATAGTGTGATTATGCAAGCCTTTTCTGAAAGGGATGAGAACCCGATTGTTTCAGCTTCTCCCAGGGAGAAAGTGGTAGAGTTACCATCCTCCCCGAGTCCTACCATACCATCCGCTGACAGCCTATCTCTGCCTGTAACCGGCGAGCGATTGCGTGTCGCTCAAGTAGCTGATCAGTCATTAAACAAATGTTTTTTACATGCAGCTAGTGAGGAATCTGAAATAGGGGGCAACGTAGTTTATTTCCTTAACGATGGGATATTAATGCGTAAATGGTCTCCTCCTAATGCAAATGGTTGTGAGTGGAATACTGTAAAACAAGTGGTTGTGCCTGTGGGTTATAGACAACAGGTGTTATCTGTAGCACATGAGAGCCAGTGGTCAGGACATTTAGGTATAACTAAAACTTATCAGCTGATATTGAAACATTTCTTTTGGCCCGGACTGAAGGCGGATGTTGCCAAGCACTGCCGCTGTTGCCATACTTGTCAGATGGCGGGTAAGCCTAATCAATCCATTCCACCCGCACCATTGCATCCCATTCCTGCTATAGGGGAGCCATTTGAACGTGTAATAATTGATTGTGTTGGACCTTTGCCTAGGACTAAAAGTGGAAGTCAGTATTTGCTCACTATTATGTGCGCTGCTACTCGTTTTCCCGAAGCTGTTCCGTTGCGTAACATATCAGCCAGCTCAGTGGTGAAAGCTTTAACAACGTTTTTTTTCCCACATTCGGTCTTCCTCTTGTTATACAATCTGACCAGGGCACTAACTTTCAGTCTAAGCTTTTCAAACAAGCCCTAAGAACGTTAGGGGTACGATGTCACGCCAGAAGCCTACATGCTTGCACTGTTCAATAAAATGTTATACATCTAGACATTGTGGTATTTCTTTATATACGTATCCCAGCCTATCAATTGTTTCTCAATAAACAGTTATGTTCTCCTCATTGTCATACTCCCGAGTCCGATTAAGTATGATTTGACAGGCAGCTAAACGAAATGCCTTCCCAACCAGCGAGACCTGGTTATAGAAATGACGTTGTTTTATTGATAAAAAAAGGGTAAAACTGGAAAGAGAAAATAGAAAACTCACATTAATCCCAAACTATTTAACAAACTTCAGTTAACGTAATGTGGAGTCCGTTCATTGATCGATGCTGTCTGTTCAGTTCCCAGTGAGGCGCCCGTTCAGCGCTGGACATAATGGCATAGCGCGCATGCGAATCATGTTATATTATTATATATTATATATATAGCTCGCATCTAATCGTATCGGATGAGAAATATACATTAAACACACAACAGTAATCACCGCGACAAACAGCTATATTATATTTTAATATGATGACCGGAATAAATCACGTTTGTCCGGTAAATCGAAATCTTCCCGGACACGATGTCCGGCGGCAAATCTTTCTAACGGAAACCCTGACACACACACACATTGGACTGACTGAAGTGAGATTAAGACTACTGAGTATATAAACTCAATGAACAGTTGATGTTGGAAGACTAAACATTGAGGAGTCTGAAGAAAGTCCAGGTGAAAGGCTGCACTAGAAAACCTGTGAGACTCACTGACGCTGCAGAAAACCTGTGAGACTCACTGACGCTGTAGAAAACCTGTTAGACTCACTGATGCTGCACTAGAAAACCTGTGAGACTCACTGACGCTGCACTAGAAAACCTGTGAGACTCACTGACGCTGCAGAAAACCTGTTGGACTCACGGATGCCGTCGATGCTGGCCACGATGGTGATAACAGAGCGGTTGTAGTCATGGTCGTTGAAGATGTTGAGCACCGTCGTCCCCTCTCGCTGAGCGCCTGGCAAACACAGTCACAATAGGTAGGTATGTTACAAAACATTCTCAATGGCCCCTAAATGTCTCTCGCCAGCTGCTGCGCTCTGAAGTGTTGTGTCGTCAGTGTCTCGCAGTAGCGAGTTCTAAACTTGTGATCCATCAGTCAAACGAATGTTTAGCCGGTGGAATTTTGAAGAGGAAACCGGAGTGCGACGTGACCTTGACATTACCGGAAAAAAATATAAAAAATTCAACATTTGCCGGCCGCCTAAAGATGAAGCGCATTTGTGTGCAAACTCGCACAAGAAGACCCGACAGCTGCTGCACACTGAGTCAAGTGCCAGTATTTAATGAGTATTTACCTCAATTTGCATATTTACATTTGTTGGTAAAAAAACTTGTAATACAAAAACATGTTCTATACAATGTTTGCTTTCACCATGTTAAGTTTCATTATGATAGGAGTAAAGAAAAAAAAAATCTCCTATTCTGGGGTGAAGATCACAGTTTTTAGGCCATTTACATTGAAAACAGGGGACAAAATCATGCACTTTTTACTGAACTAATATTAGCATAACTTTCTTATTTCTAAACCGATTTGGACGATCTTTGTGTTTTTCGTTTTCTTTTTCCAAGCCCTTTTACGGTGGACACATTTGGTTTCATTTTGGAAGAGTTTAAATGTTTTGTAACATACCTACAATAGGAGAAGACGGTTAGGAGACGGTTAGAAGACGTTTAGAAGATGGTGGTCACTGTGAGGTGATCATGTTTAGTTTCAGGATGAATATAGCACCTTATGAGCCTAGTCATCAAGACACTGGACTCAGAGTCTTCAGGGGTCACTACCACCTTTCTATGCAGAGAGGTTTCCTCACTATGTCTGGCCACTAAGATAGCTCAGGTCACTGGGACTAGGGGCTAGGGGTTAGGGCCTAAGGGTTGGGCCTAGGGGCTAGGGGTTAGGGCCTAGGGGTTAGGATCTAGTGTCAAGGGGCTAGGGGTCCTCACTATGTCTGCCCACTAAGATAGCTCGGGTCACTGGGACTAGGGACTGGGGCCTAGGGGTTGGGTGCTAGGGGTTAGGGGCTAGGGGTTGAGGCCTAGGGCCTAGGAGTTGGGGGCTAAGGGTTAGGGCCTAGGGGTTGGGGGCTAGGGGTATGGGCTAGGGGTTAGGGCCTAGAGGTTAGGGCCTAGGGGTTGGGGGCTAGTGGTTAGGGGCTAGGGGTTGGGGCCTAGAGGTTAGGGGCTAGAGGTTAGGGCCTAGAGGTTGGGGGCTAGTGGTTAGGGGCTAGGGGTTGGGGCCTAGAGGTTAGGGCCTAGGGGTTGGGGCCTAGTGTCAAGGGGCTAGGGTCCTCACCATGTCTGTCCACCAAGGCAGCCTTAGCCACAGTCTCCACCAGCTCCTTCCTGCGGGCCTCAGACACGTTGAGGAGGCAGGCCACCAGTCGTCGGCCCAGGGCCCTGGCAGCCATTCAGCCCTGAAACAGAGGGAATCCATGCCACTGAACATCCACTCTCGCACTCACACACTACAGTACACTGCTAGCCTGGGGCAGAGGTTACTGAAGAAACCTTCCCCCGCCTCCCTACACATATACGTATACACGCACGCATGCACACACGCAGATAGACACACACACACACACACACACACACACACGTAGGACAGTGGAGCCTGGTGAAGGTAGAAATAAGAGGACAGGCTCATTGTAATGCACTGGATGGAATAGGGAATGGTATCAAACACACTTGGTGAGGCCGTCCTCTGAGGTCTACCTCCAGCAGCCTCCCCTGGTTTTATACTGTATATGATGGGCTCTAATGTCTTGTTGGATCCGCCCTAGTCTATTTCAGCTTGAAACAATTGCTGAATTATGTGTGAGTTCATCCTGAAACACTGATTTAGTGAGGAGGCTCACAGAACTAATCTCTCCACTGACCAGTGACCACCATTGAGTGTGGCAGCTGAAGTTGGGAAAACTTTAAGAAGTCTACCCGGAGAGAGAGTTCACCATGGCAGTAGGATTTGGGGGTTGACACACACAAGTTACTGTGCCATGAAAGAGTTCAAAGTCCAAACTAACATGGAGCGATAGTCAGTTTGGAGTATTTCACAAACGTGCAGTTCATGCAACCACAACAAATATAAAAAGAGAGTCAAAACATGACATGCACCAAAAATCTCCTGCTGTTCCTTTGCTGAGCAAAATCGTAACATGCAGTATGTCATACTTGCGTTTGTCCTCACGAGGAAACAATTTGACTCAGACAATCACTCGCGTGCAGTCATCACTACTGTCGCAACGTGCAAACGGACCAGGGTTGCCAGATGGGATTGACAATTTCCAGCCTAACTACAGTCTAAAAACAGCTAAATCCACCCAAAAGCCGCCCAAAAGCTATATTGTCAGAAAACCGCTAATTACTATTGGGCAGGTGCCCATCTCCTGCCCCTTAAACTGTATGTCTGTTGCCAATGATGTTTGTAAAATAAAATAAAAACATGCACATTGTATGTAGCTACTACTAGGGGGTGTGTTTTAACTTCACGCATTGTGGAACTTTCAGGCACTGACATATTGACACCGCCTAAATGCTATGTATCTAAAGGGTCATAATTAGATATATAATGCTATGCAGGGGCGGATTTAGGATCGTAGGAGATCCGGGGCTTAGCCCAGAGGGAGAATATAATGTGCGCGCAGAGCGCGCCGGAAAATTTTGCCTTCAACCTTCAACTTACCACCACCTTAAAGCGGACAAAAGGCACTGGAGAACACATATACATTCACACCCTTTAATGAAGCAAACTAATTGTGGTGGTTCTGGGCACAGAGGGAGGTCAGCACACGTAGCTCCCCCTGCCAGTCACCATCATTTATATTTGTATAGAATTACATAATTGATGGGCTGAGGCTAGTTATGTTACAGTATGTATATCAGGGCAGACTCTGTGCTCACCACTTATATTGTATTTAGAGTCTTGTCCTGTGTTATATGACGATATATTACATGTATTGTTGGCCTGTGTATAGTACTGTGAAATCAAATCCCCCCTGGGACATTAAACAAACTTAGTTAGTTAGCGTTACATTTAAGGATAGATTTGAGTCATGTTCTGTATACATACATACTACCATAAGGGCATACTTAATGTGGTTACTCCATGTTTACTAGCTGTAACATTAACGTTACATCATTCTTTTTCACTTGTTACTCAGTCAACCAGAGTGCAGATATCAAAGACTATCAGCCTGTTATTCACTTTATTTGTATAAAGTGAATAACCACTTCATTCCATCTGTTTTTCAAATAAAGTCCATTCCATTCCATAAGTATTATCCTTTGTTTGATTTCTTACCATGTACCGTAACAGTACCTTGCTATGTTTCATTTTCATTATAACATAACGTTATGTTATGATAGCCAGCTAGCATTAGCAAACCGGAAAAGTAGTGTCAGTGAGTCAGTCACCTTTCTAATAAGATTCACAAACCTGAAACATCATCTATGTCATCACTGCTGGTGATGTCATTGTTGTCAGCTGCTGATACGGCTGCTGCAACAGTTCTTGGCGCTTGTTTTGTTGAAAACAACTTTCGGATATCCATCCGTACACTTTTGCAAGTCAGGCACTGATTGAGATCACTTCTTCTTCAGGGCAGGGTAGGCTACGCAGTATGCAGGCTAATGTCGCGCAGCTGCTGCCTCTCTGTTGGACTCCGGTACTGCACGTTACTCACGAGAGTTTTTTTTTTTTTTTTTTTTTTTTTTTTTTAAGTAAAACATTCGGGGCTTTTCAGAAAACATCCGGGGCTTGAGCCCCAGTAGCCACCCCCTAGCGCCGCCCCTGATGCTATGTATCCAGCCCAACCGCACAAGTGCTTTTTTTCCCAGCCTCAGTCAGTAGCCCATTCGGCGGCCACCCGCCCCATCTGGCAACCCTGACACTACAGTCACAAGAGCACAGTGACGGTAACGCGCGTCTCAAATGTGCTCTTCGCTGATTTCCATGCTATCTTGATTGGATACGCATGTTAGTGTCCTACACCTTGAGTGCTATGTAGATCTGTGAACATGCGTACCGCCCTCTGCTTACAGCAACTGGACCAGAAGAGAACATGGCTGTGTTCGGAATGGCATACTTACTAGCATACTACTCATACTAGATATGACATAGATTTTGAGTATGCAGTGCGTTCACACTGTAGAGTATGTGAAATTTGAGTATGCAAGAAACGTATACTAGATTTTCGGTCGGCTGGTATTGGCATACTTATTATGAATTTAGTAAGCAGTATGCAGTATATACTCATTGATTATGCTAGTATGCAGTATGCTAGTATGCCACTTCGAACACAGCCCATGTAAGCGCAGTGCTGCAGTCCTCGCTGTTGACCGGTGCGCTGCGCCCCCTGGCGGACACACGAGTTAC
>NW_027663154.1:2500-15000 GCF_963989245.1 Nansenia antarctica | reverse complement strand
TTCCAGGTGGGATAGAGTGGAGTGGAGAGTCGTCGCGATGGCGTCCTCTGTGGACCTGTGGGCTCTGTAGGCGAACTGGTATGGATCCAGGTTGGGCGGGAGGCGTGTGACTATGTGGGCCCGGACTAGTTTCTCGAAGCACTTCATGATGATTGGTGTGAGTGCCACCGGGCGGTAGTCGTTTAGGCAGCTCACCGTGCTTTTCTTTGGGACTGGGATGATTGTTGAGGTTTTCAGGCAGGGTGGGATGGTGGCCTGGGACAGGGACTGGTTGAAGATGTTGGTGAAAACCCCGGCCAGCTGGTCGGCGCAGTCCCTCAGCACCCGTCCCAGGACGCCATCCGGCCCTGAGGCTTTTCTGGGGTCCACCGCCTTCAGCACGCGTCTCACTTCATGCTCTGTGAGGGTGAGGCTGCTGAGAGCTGGAGAGAGTGGTGTTTGTGTTGTGGTTACCTCCGTTCGCCCCTCGTCGAACCGGGCGTAGAAGGAGTTCAGCTCTTCCGCCAGCAGGGGGTCGCCCTCAGCGGCTGTGAGCCTGTTGGCTCTGAAGTTTGTCATGTGCTGAACCCCCTGCCACACCCGCCTGGAGTCGTTGCTCAGGAAGCATTCCTCAATCTTCTCTCTGTGGTCTGCCTTGGCCTCCCGGATGCCACGGTTTAGGTTGGCCCTGGTGGTGCTGTACAGCAGTGTGCCCTTCGCTGAGAAGGCGTTGTTCCTCTCCTTGAGCAGTTGTCTGACCTTCTCAGTCATCCATGGCTTCGTGTTGGGGTAGACCCGGACCCGTTTGTCCACGGTGGCTGAGTTGGTGCAGTTCACTATGTGGTTCAGAACCGACGACGTGAACTGTTCCAGGTCCTCATGCTCATATTCCTGCCATGAGGTGTCATTCAGGCAGATCTGCAGTGGAGCGGACCCTGCTGGCCAGGTTCTGACAGTCTTAGTGGTGATGGGGGCACTTTTCCTCATGGGAGTGTAGGCTGGGATCAGGAGGATGGACACGTGGTCAGACATGCCTAGATGAGCTAGCGGTCTAGCCTTGTCGGCAAGCTTGATGTTGGTGTATACTTTGTCCAGTGTGTTATCTCCTCTTGTTGCACATTTAACATGCTGATAAAACTTGGGTAGTACTACCTTCAGGTCAGCATGATTGAAGTCCCCCGCGATTATATGTACTGCTTGAGGATCTGTGCTCTGTCCACCACTGATGACGTCATGTAGCCGGGCTAATGCTAAGCTAGCATCCGCGCTTGGTGCTATGTAAACAGCTGTTATGTACACATCGTTGAATTCCCTCGGGAGGTATGTGGGTCGGCATTTAACAGTCAAATATATATATATATATATATATATATATACTGTATGTATAGAGAGAGTGTATAGTATAATATATATATGTATAGAGAGTGTATAGTATTATATATATATATATATATATATATATATATATATAGAGAGAGAGTGTATAGTATAATATATATATATATATATATATATATATATATATAGAGAGAGAGAGAGAGTGTATAGTATAATATATATAGAGAGAGAGTGCATAGTATAATATATAAATATATATATATATATATATATATATATAGAGAGAGTGTATAGTATAATATATATATGTATATGTATAGAGAGTGTATAGTATAATATATATATGTATAGAGAGAGTGTATAATAATAATAATAATAATAATAATTCATTGATTTTATATAGCGCTTTTCCGAGGCTCAAAGACGCTGACAATATAGGGGATACGGAAAACAGAAAAACAACAAGTAACATGGAACACAGAGTCAGCGAACGGGGAGGGGGGGGGGGGGGTGGTGGGGACAGGGGAGGTGGTTAGGGGTAGGGGAGGCTGTATGCATATCAGGGGGGTGGCAGGGTTAGGGGAGATGGGTAGGGGTAGGGGAGGTTGTATGCGTGTCAAGGGGTGGGGGGGCGGGGGCGCCGGGATGGGGGAGATGGCTAGGGGTAGGGGAGGCTGTAGGCATGGGAGAACAGGTAGGTTTTGAGGTGGGATTTAAAAGTGAGAAGTGAGGGTGAGTCTCTGAGTGGTTGGGGGAGAGAGTTCCAGAGGCACCCCGCAGCTCGTGAAAAGGCACGGTGACCGAAGCCTTTGAGTTTTGAGGGTGGGACAGTGAGGGGAACAATGGATGAGGATCGGAGGGTACGGGTAGGGCGGTGGGGGAGAAGGAGGTCAGTCAGGTAAGGGGGGGCCAGGCTATGGAGGGCTTTGTATGTGAGGATGAGGATTTTGAATTGGATGCGTTCTTTGATGGGGAGCCAGTGGAGAGAGTGGAGGACAGGAGTGATGTGGTCACGGGAGCGGGTGTTTGAAAGGAGGCGTGCAGCAGAGTTTTGGACCATCTGGAGTCTATGGAGGGAGCGGGAGGTGATGCCGGTGAGTAGGGAGTTGCAGTAGTCAAGGCGGGAGGAGATGAAGGCGTGGATGAGGGATTCAGCAGCGGACGGGGAGAGGCAGTGTCTGATTTTTGCTATGTTGCGTAGGTGGAAGTAGGAGGTCTTGACGATGGAGCTGACGTGGGGATCAAACGAGAGGGTGGGGTCCAGGATGAAGCCGAGGTTGCGAGCCAGGGGGGAGGGGGTGATGGTGGTGTCGTCGATGGTGAGTGTGATGGGTCCGGTTTTATTGAGGGTGGATTTGGTGCCGATGAGGATGACTTCGGTCTTTTCACTGTTGAGTTTGAGGAAATTGTGTGTGAGCCAGGTTTTTATTGCTGAAATGCAGTTTTCGATGTGAGTGAGGGGTGGGTTCTGGGTGGAGTTTGTGGTGATGTAGATCTGGGTGTCATCGGCGTAGCAGTGGAAGTCCAGGTTGAATTGGCGGATGATGTGACCGAGGGGGAGTGTGTAGCAGAGGAAGAGCAGGGGGCCGAGGACTGAGCCTTGTGGGACCCCCTGTGTGACAGAGGAGGAGGAGGAGGTGTGACCGGAGAGGGAGATGAACTGATGTCTGTTGGTGAGGTAGGAGGTGAGCCAGTCCAGGGCGGTGCCCTCAACACCCAGTTGGCGCAGCCTTTGAAGGAGGATGGGACACTGTGTCGAAGGCTGCGCTCAGGTCTAGTAGAACTAGGATGTTGAGGGCACCTGAGTCAGCGGAGGTGAGGAGATCGTTGATGACTTTGACCAGGGCTGTTTCAGTGCTGTGATGTGGGCGGAAGCCAGATTGAAGGGGTTCGTATAGTTTGTTGGATTGGAGGTGGGAGTGAAGTTGGGCAGCGACAGCGCGCTCTTGGGTTTTGGAGAAGAATGGTAGGTTGGAGATGGGGCGGTAGTTGGAGAGGTTGGCTGGGTCGAGAGTGGGCTTTTTGAGAATGGGGGTGACAGCGGCAAGTTTGTAGCTTGAGGGAACGTGGCCTTGGGATAGGGACTGATTGAAGAGGGCAGTGAGGTGGGGGATGAGGGCAGGGAGGCAGGCCTTGGTCAGGGTGGTAGGGAGGGGGTCGAGGGAGCAGGTGGTTGTTTTGGAGGCGGTGATGATAGTAGTGATGAGGGAGGAGTCAACAGGGGAGAAAGTAGTGAGAGGAGTAGGGGGAGGGTAATCAGGAGGGGGGAAGATGACAGCAGGGGGGGCGGGGGTGGTGGAGTTGGAGATGGAGGCAGTCAGTGAGCTGTTGATGTGGGAGATCTTGTTGTTGAAGGCGTGGAGAAAGGAGTTGCAGAGATCAGGGGAGGAAGTTGTGTTGTTGTCCGGGGGCTGGAGTAGTGTCTTGACAGTGGAGAAGAGGGTGCGGGGGTTTCGATTGGTGGTGTTGATGAGGTTGGAGTAATAGGCAGATTTGGCAGCTTGGAGTGCGTCACGGTAGGAGGAGATATGGTGCTTGTAGGCTTCGGCATGGACAGTGAGGTGGGTTTTGTTGTGGAGTCTTTCTAGTTGGCGGCCGGTCTGTTTCATGGTGCGTAGTTCAGGGGTGTACCAGGGGGAGGAGGTGGTGAAGGAGACAGTGATGGTTTTCAAGGGGGCCAGTGAGTCAAGGGAGTCAGAGAGAATGGAGTTGAGCATGGTGGCATAGTCTTCCGGGTTGGTGGGAGTGGAGTCAGTGGGGAGGGCAGAAGATATGGACTGAGATAGAGTGAGTGGGTTGACAGATTTTATGTTACGGAAAGTTATGTTATAATATATATATATATAGAGAGAGAGTGTATAGTATAATATATATATATATATATATATATATATAGAGAGAGAGAGAGTGTATAGTATAATATATATATATATATATATATATAGAGAGAGAGAGAGAGAGAGAGAGAGAGTGTATAGTATAATATATATATATATGGAGAGAGAGAGTATAGTAATATATATATATATATATATATATATATATATAGAGAGAGAGAGAGTGTATAGTATATATATAGAGAGAGTATAGTATAATATATATATATATATACTGTATATATATATAGAGAGAGTATAGTATAATATATATATATATAGAGAGAGTGTATAGTATAATATATATATATATATATATATATAATATATATATATATATATATATATATATATATATAGAGAGAGAGAGAGAGAGTATAGTATAATATATATATGTATAGACAGAGTGTATAGTATAATATATATATATGTGTATAGAGAGAGTGTATAGTATAATATATATATTTAAGCAATATCACACGAGAGGGAGTGTGTTATACTGAATATCAGCATGGCTGTGATTCGGTCGTAGGTACGAGGCCGCAGGCCGAGTACCGAAGACAATCACAGCCGTGCTGATATTCAGTATAACACACGACCTCGAGTGTGATATTGCTTTTATACAACAGTTCTACAGCGCAATTTATTAATTAACAGTAATAAGTGACAACAGATTATTATTTGTTTGTTTATTTAATCATTTATTTTGGCTCCGTCAAGAAAAAATTGTTCCGCAACGGGACTGGACTGTTGCCTAGTAACCTGAACACAAACTAGCTACTTCGTATGTGTACATTTATTTGTACATTTCCATGTATTGTGCAACCAGTGAAATATGACTCGGTTGAAAGTCGCTTTGGTGGTATGTGTGAATGTGATTCAGTCAGACGAGTTGACATCAGACAGCACGCTGCTCCATCGTTTTCTAGTGTGCACATTATAGTCAAATATCAACATGAGTCAACTCTCTAACAATGAATACGGTGAGGTATCCAGTAGTACACAGTCTATTCTAGCACAAGCAATTGAATCAGACGCGCCTCTTGAACTCACACTTACAAATGTAAGTGTATGTCCGGAGGTTAGAACAGCAGTACGATGGCGCAGGTCCGCTCTACAATGTAGTCTAACTCTAATTAACGGTAATTTAGAACACCTGTGCGGCGGAGTGATACATATAGTTAAAAGTCCCAGTGCTGTTATACTGTATATCGTAACTCATGGAATGCCTCTTGTCCAATCAAATTACTTGGTCGGAACTAACTGTTGTATAAATATATATATAGAGAGAGAGTATAGTATTATATATATATATATATATATATATATATATATATATATATATATATATATAGAGAGAGAGAGAGAGAGAGAGCGAGAGAGAGAGAGAGAGAGAGAGAGAGAGAGAGAGAGAGAGAGAGAGAGAGAGAGAGAGAGAGAGAGAGTATAGTATAATATATATACATAATATATATATATATATATATATATATATATATATATATATATATATATATATATATATATACTGCTGAAGCTATTATTAGCGTGGAGACACCTGGATATTTGAGCGCACGCCAGTCAGGGAGGGGGCGTAGCCCGGGACACTCTGCTTGTTTCCTATTGGTCCTCAGGGGACCTGTCAATCACGTCACCCCGAAGGACTCCCTGACCCGCGAGACGCAGACGGTCTGTCTGTCTGTCTGTCCCGCTGGCCGCAGCATAACCCTAACCCTTCAACCATTCTATAACCATCATTTCATCATTTAACCATTTAGTCATTTAACCATTGAGTCATTTAAAGGCGATGTTATAACCATGTGTTTGTAGTCTGGACTTGGACACACGTGCTGAGGGTGAGTGATCCTGAGTACCTACCGGGAGATCGACACGAGACCCCCGCGAGACACCGGTGAGTGACATATGATATTATACATATTATACATTATATATGACATTATACATATTATACATTATATACATGTATTTTGTTTTCAAACTTTTAGTTTGTTTGGCGACTTCGTGTCTGAATGGAGACCAGCAGCGCAACTCTGGAGCTGTATAATAACAATAGTAATATGAATATAACAATAAGAATAACTATTATTACTATTATTATTACAAAGTATTAACTACTAACTATATACAAGGCTACTCAACTCTCTACGGACTCTATCATGTTGAAAGTGTGAAGCTTGTCGGAATCCCCATATAGGAGCTGCGCTGCGGGGGTCGTCTGTGTGTGCGTGTGTGTGTGTGTGTGTGTGTGTGTGTTTGTGTGTGTGTGTGTGTGTCTGTGTGTGTGTGTGTGTGTGTGTGTGTGTTTGTGTGTGTGTGTGTGTGTGGTGTGTGTGTGTGTGTGTGTGTGTCTAAGCCGGACTAATGCCTCTAATGAACGCCCCCCCTCCCCCCCGGTCCCAGGACGTGTTGGTGATAACAGCCTTCACCACCACAGCGCCGTCGCTATGACGGTTCTAACGGGTTCTGCTTATAGTCGTAATAAACATCATCATAATAAAATAAACGAAATATATTTCTAGTGAACTTGAGGGTGAGGGTGAGACAGTAATGGGGGTGAGGGTGAGACAGTAATGGGGGTGAGGGTGAGACAGGAGGAGAGGATGTGACGTAGCAGAATAACCAGATTATAGTCGAGGTGTTAGGATCATCAACCATATGCTCCAGTGTGTGTGTGTGTGTGTGTGTGTGTGTGTGTGTGTGTGTGTGTGTGTGTGTGTCTGTCTGTGTATGTGTGTCTCTCTGTGTATGTGTGTGTGTGTGTGTGTGTGTGTCTGTCTGTGTATGTGTGTGTGTCTGTCTGTGTATGTGTGTCTCTGTGTGTGTGTGTGTGTGTGTGTGTGTGTCTGTCTGTGTATGTATGTGTGTTACCTTTCCAACACCATTCCACACACTGTCCTCCGATTTCTACCTCCCCCAGGCTCCCCTGGTGTTCTACCTCCCCCAGCCTCCCCTGGTGTTCTACCTCCCCCAGCCTCCCCTGGTGTTCTACCTCCCCCAGCCTCCCCTGGTGTTCTACCTCCCCCAGCCTCCCCTGGTGTTCTACCTCCCCCAGCCTCCCCTGGTGTTCTACCTCCCCCAGCCTCTCCTGGTGTTCTACCTCCCCCAGCCTCCCCTGGTGTTCTACCTCCCCCAGCCTCCCCTGGTGTTCTACCTCCCCCAGCCTCCCCTGGTGTTCTATCTCCCCCAGCCTCCCCTGGTGTTCTACCTCCCCCAGCCTCCCCTGGTGTTCTACCTCCCCCAGCCTCCCCTGGTGTTCTACCTCCCCCAGCCTCCCCTGGTGTTCTACCTCCCCCAGCCTCCCCTGGTGTTCTACCTCCCCCAGCCTCCCCTGGTGTTGAACTAAAGGATAGGAAGACACTTTAACTGTCCTCCTGAAAACTCCAACCTCCCCATCCATCTGTTCAGTTTCCGTACTGTATATTAACTAAACAAAACAAAAACAAATACAAAACATTCTTCCATTTTCTAGCATTATGACTGCCGCCCCTGGGCCGAGCAGAGATTACTATTCTTGTGATGACTGATGAATAGATGTATTTGTTGTAAGTCGCTTTGGATAAAGGCGTCTGCTAAATGCGCCAAATTTAAATATACATGTAAATGTAAATGAGAAAGGGACCAGGGGCGAAGAATCCCAATCATGTGGGAAATAGATACTGTGCATTAATGTCATTGTAGCAGTTTCTAGGCACAGAGGGAGGTTGACACAGAGGAATGGTACAGAATATATGTTTATTTAGTCCAGCACAGCTCAGCACCGTCACTGACGTGCTGAGCGAGTCTGTTTCCCCCCTCCCGCTGTCTCTCCCTTTCGGGACCCGCTCCGTCCGCTGCTGGCAGAGCCCTCGCCCCGCTATTCCGCTCCTTGGCTGAGCCCTCGCTCTCGCCCCGCTATTCCGCTCCTTGGCTGAGCCCTCGCTCTCGCCCCGCTATTCCGCTCCTTGGCTGAGCCCTCGCTCCCGCCCCGCTATTCCGCTCCTTGGCTGAGCCCTCGCTCTCGCCCCGCTAGTCCTCCCTTTCGGGACCCGCTCCGTCCGTCCGGCTCCCTGCACCTCACCCCCTTTCGGGGTCTCGTGCGTCCTCGCCGCGGCTCTCTCTCTCTCGGTCTCTCCGTGTCTCCGTGCGGCAGGTACTTCCTGCCCTACTCATCTCCCGAGGGAACAAACACACACAGGTTAAATAGACCAGTGGAACAATGAGTCTGATCACTGACACCTGTCCGTAATCAGCCCATCATAATGAGTCTGATCACTGACACCTGTCCGTACTCAGCCCATCATTCCCCTCCACGGCAGTCTAGCTCCCTCTGCAGGCCAGAACGCGCCATGTACCCCACACATCCCCACCGCCAGTTTCGAGGCCGGGGATACAACCGGCCGATAGCCTACTCCCCCCCCCCATCACGGGAGAGGAAGTCGGCCACGACCATCTGCGTCCCCGGCCTGTGAACCACCGTGAAGTTGAAGGGCTGCAACGCGAGGTACCACCGGGTGATCCTCGCGTTGGTGTCCTTCATGCGGTGGAGCCACTGTAGGGGAGCATGGTCGGAGTAGAGGGTGAACGCGCGCCCCAGCAGGTAGTACCGGAGGGCGCCGACCGCCCACCGAATGGCCAGACACTCCTTCTCCACCGTGCTGTACCTGCCCTCCCGCTCCGACAGCTTTCGGCTCAGGTACAGCACCGGACGGTCGAATCCCTCCACCTGCTGGGTCAGCACCGCCCCCAGCCCTCTATCCGACGCGTCTGTCTGCAGAGAAAAAGGAATGTTAAAGTTAGGAGCATACAAGACTGTCTCCCCACAGAGGGCGTTCTTAATCCCATCAAACGCCACTTGGCACCGCTCACTCCATTGGACCGGGTCCGGGGCCCCCTTCCGGGTGAGGTCGGTAAGGGGGCTGGCCAGCTCCGAGAACCCCGGCACAAACTGCCGGTAGTAGCTGGCCAGTCCCAGGAACCGCCTCACGTCCTTCCGGGTCCTGGGCCGCGGGGCGGCGGCGATCGCAGTGGTTTTGTCCACCTGCGGTCGCACCTCCCCACCGCCCAGGATGTACCCCAGATACCGGATCTCCCCCCGCCCGATCACGCACTTCGCCGGGTTCGCCGTCAGCCCCGCCTGCCTCAGCGACTGTAGTACCGCAGCCACCCTCTGCATATGCTGCGGCCAGGTGTCCGCATAGACGACAATGTCATCTACGTACGCCGCAGCATACGCAGAGTGCGGCCGCAGAATACGGTCCATCAGCCGCTGAAACGTGGCCGGGGCCCCAAACAACCCGAACGGAAGCGCGGTGAACTGGAATAACCCCCGCGGGGTAGAGAATGCCGTTTTTTCCCGGGCTGCCGACGATAATGGTATCTGCCAGTACCCCTTCGTGCAATCCAATGTTGTGTAATATTTAGCCGTGCCAAGCCGGTCCAGGAGCTCGTCGACCCGGGGCATAGGGTAGGCATCGAATTTAGACACCGCGTTCACCCGTCTATAGTCCACACAGAACCGTACAGACCCATCGCGCTTTGTCACCAGCACGATGGGGCTGCACCAGTCGCTATGCGACTCCTCGACCACGCCCAGTTTTAGCATAGAGTCTAATTCCCGGCTCACCACGTCTCGTCTGTGAGCCGGCAGCCTGTATGGCCGCGTACGTACCGTAACCCCCGGTGGCGTAACTATCTGATGCTCTATGAGGCGAGTACGACCGGGTATAGGGGAGAACACATCTGCGAACCTATGTTGCAATCGATCAACGTCCGCCCGCTGGTTCGCCGAGAGATGGTCGCCTACGCAGGCCGGGGCGCTAGTACTCGTTTTTGGGACCTCCGGCCCGAACTCATCCTGCTCGGGAAGTAGCGTCACCAGGGAAACAGGGACCACGTCGTTCCATTTTTTTAATAGGTTAATGTGGTATATTTGCGTGCAATCCCCTCTATCCGACCGCACTACCTCGTAGTCTACATCCCCAATTCGCCGTGTGACCACGAACGGCCCTTGCCACTTGGCGAGTAATTTAGAGCTAGACGTGGGCAGTAATACGAGGACTTTGTCTCCCGGTGCGAAATTGCGTAGTCTAGTCCCTCTGTCGTACAGCCGTTTCTGCCGCTCCTGGGCCTCGAGCAAATGCTCCCGTGACATAACCCCCAGTGCGTGGAGCTTTGCTCGTAGGTCCAGGACGTATTGTATTTCATTCTTACTGTCACTAGACCCTTCCTCCCAGCTTTCTTTAATCAGGTCTAGGACGCCCCGTGGCTTGCGCCCGTATAGGAGCTCAAAGGGGGAAAACCCAGTGGAAGCCTGGGGTACTTCCCGCACTGCGAACAACAGAGGGTCTAACCACTTATGCCAATTACGACTATCTTCGTGAATGAACTTACGGATCATTGACTTAAGCGTCCGATTGAACCGCTCACACAGCCCGTCGGTAGCTGGGTGGTACACGCTCGTTCGGACCGCCTTAATGTCTAACAACCCGTAAAGTTCCCTAAGTGTTCGTGACATAAAGTTAGTGCCTTGGTCGGTGAGGATCTCTTTCGGGATCCCCACCCGGGAGATGACCTGGAATAACGCCTGTGCTACACTCTTTGCAGAGATAGTACGAAGCGGTATTGCCTCGGGGTATCGAGTCGCGTAGTCTATGAGGACTAACACGAACCGATAGCCCTGTGAGCAACGTTCAAATGGCCCGATTATATCCATCCCAATCCAGTCGAATGGTGCCTCTACCAGGGGAAGGGGGCACAACGGTGCCCTGGGCACGGCCGGGGGATTGACTAATTGGCACTCGCGGCAGGAAGCACACCGCAGATGCACCTCTGCCCGAATCCCCGGCCAATAAAATCGAGCCATTATCCGGTTGAGTGTTTTGTCGTATCCTAGGTGGCCTGCCATCGGGTTATAATGCGCCGCCTGAAATATAGCTTTCCGGCGGCTCCTAGGTACCAACAACTGGGTCGTTTCCTCGTCCCTGCGAGTGTCACGACTCACTCTATACAGTCTGTCCCTAATCAATACGAAATACGGGTGGGCGCGCACAGCGTCTGGCCGTACCAGCACACCATCAATACTGATCACCTGGTCATAGGCGGAGCGTAGAGTGGCGTCGCGAGACTGCTCGAGGGGGAAGTCGGCTACTGGAGGGAACGCAGGCGGCGGATCTGCGGGTGCCGGACCCACCGCCTCCGCCGGCTCCTCGGCAGCGTCGGACGCCCTCGCATCAGCGCAGAGCACTGCGCACGCCTCACATTTCCCTGTCGGTCGTGCACGCACCCCCGTGGTTTCCCCTAATACCTGCGGAAACCCAGCCCAATCTAAACCCAAAACTAGGGGGTGCATGAGGCTCGGACTAACCGCCGCCTTGACACTATACTTTTTCCCCCCATAACGAATTTCGATGGGGACCACCGGATACTGGTGACAATCCCCATGCACACACAGTATCCCAACCCGCGATGCCTCTAACAATGCCCCGGGTCGAACCAGGCGCTGGTGGATCATGGTCTGTTGGGCGCCAGAATCCAACAGCGCCTGGTGCGTCTCACGCTGTACCCTTACTGGGATGTAAAACGCCTGTCCTGGACGCGAGGGAGGGGTCGGACTGCCGACGACGCGGATTACCTGACCCACCTCCATCTCGGGGCATTCCCGGCGGAGGTGGCCAGGCTGTCCGCATCGCCAGCATCCCTCCTCTACCGCTCGTGGGGCCGTCTGTGGGGTGGAGGTTGGCCCCCCGTGTGTGTTCCTCCCCCCGGTGTCCCGCCCCGTCCTCCGGGCTGGCGTTGGTGGCTCCCGCCGCGGCTCCACCCTAGGCCGTACCCCAGGCCGCGCCCCGCCGGCCCGTTGGCGCGGAGCCGGGGTCGGGGTAGGGCGCGGGCCCGGGGCTGGGCCCGGGGCTGGAACCTGCGGTCGAGGCAGGTGGTTGTCGGGGGAGGGGTCGAGAATGGCCTCCGGCGCGTCCCGCACCCCCCTCCTCTGGGCCCGAACCGGTGGCTCGGTGCGGTCCAGTAGCTCGCGGAGCATGGCCCGCTGCTCCGCCTGTCCCCGCATCAACTCCGCCGCCATCACCTCCTGCGCCTGTAGCATCCGGGCCAGGTGCGCCACCACCTGGACCGATGAGTCCATGGTCCTCTGGGCGTGTGTGCCGACCCCCTCTCTGTGCCCCACGTTGGGCGCCAGATGTAGCAGTTTCTAGGCACAGAGGGAGGTTGACACAGAGGAATGGTACAGAATATATGTTTATTTAGTCCAGCACAGCTCAGCACCGTCACTGACGTGCTGAGCGAGTCTGTTTCCCC